>NC_133618.1:542425841-542473341 GCF_048593235.1 Sminthopsis crassicaudata
CCAGGCACAGGGAACAGAAAGCTAAAATGCCTGTCACCAAGAGATAGAGTGTCTTGCTTGTGGAAAAGCCTCAGGAGGTTACTGGATAAAAGAATATATGTTCTAGAATGATGTGTAAGAAGATGGAAAGGTAGGAGGGGGCTAATGAAGAGCATTTTATTGAAGGCAATAGGGAACTTCTGGAGTATAATGAGTACGGGACTGATATGTGGGACCCAATAGGAATATCACTTTAGTACCAGGAGTATGGATTGGAATGGGGGGAAAACTTGAGGCAGGCAGACCCACCAACAACTATTATATAGTCTAGTTGTGGTGTGACAAGGGCTTGTACAAGAGTCGTGGTAGTGAGAGAAAAGTAAAATCCTAAAAATAACATGGGAATAAATTAATGAAATAAAAAGCATTTGTCAAGTGCTTACTGTGTGCCATGCTTGGAAATAACTTATGGTTATGTAAATACAAAAGCAGGGATAGATATGGCTTCCAAAAGCTTATAGTCTCACATGGGGAACACACAGCCAAGGAGGGAATTCTTTGGTCCAGAAAGTTGCAGATGCAAGCCCTGTCCCAAAGCCCATTGCTATTGGACTCTCGTATTGGTGGAGATGAAGGCCCTACCCTACAAGAGGAGTGGGCAGAGTTGGTGAGAGGCAAGAGTTTCAACTCTCAGGTTGAGTCCCAGTTGAGAGTTCCCTTTGAATCCTATTTAAAGACATCAATCAAGAGTCACTCCTTTGGGACTGGTCAAAATTCGGTTTTCTTTGAGCGGGGAGTTGACTTCCAGATCTGAGAAAGAGTATGGAAGTGACGAACCCCACTGCAGGTTGCTGAGGGAAAACGTTCTGGAAAGACATGAGAGGAGTCTTTATCTTGCCCCTATCTCCAGCTTGCTACTCTAGAGTCAGAGAGCAGCTTTTCCCTTGGGCAAGATCTTGGACATTCTCTTGGTTGAAGAATTATCTAGCTCCCAATGGGAGAATGCCTTCATTCTGTATTGCCTGGCATATGTTCTCATATTATACCTTCTCTAATTTCTGTTTTGCTACAATTTGGATAAATGATGTTTTTTTTTTTCTTTTATTTTGCTATTATGGAAGTGGTATTAGATGGTATTAGGGGAAAGGGTCATGTCTTGGATGTAGAGTTTGATCTCCCTCTTCCCTCTGCAGAAATCACACGGTAATCAGAGGTGAGAGGAACCCGATCATATCCCTAAGACAAACAATATTTAGGAAAGCAGACAGATATGCTTCTAGCCTGGCACTCTCTGAGAACAGAAGAGCCACTGACCCCAATTTCCTGTTTCAAATGAAAGTCTCCCTTGAACAGGAGTCGGGAAAATTAGAGGTAGAGTTGTCTATTCCACCTCCCTTGGAGACATACCCAAGGACAGTGTCCTCTTCACAGGTGGACCCCACGACACCTAGGAGGATCACTATATTCTTGCTGCTATACGGGGACAATGCTACCATAAAGTAGCAGACTGATATAATATTCCAGGAACAATGGCAGTGTTGACTTGATCGTGATGCGGAACTAAAAGGGGAGAAGGGGTATTTCAGGGTGGCAATCTGAGGCTGTGGAGAATATGCTTGGAGGAGAATTCTGGAGAGATGGCAAAGGAGGTCAGAAAATTCCAAATGTCCAGATTTCTCCCATAAACAAAACAAAATTGAACTTTAAGGCAAATGTAGATGGGTGAAAAACAAATAAATCTTGTACAGAACAGAAGTCTTCCTGGGACAATGGAGAAGACCCAAAGAAAGACCCCAGGAGAGAGGTTTAGACCCTGTGAAGAGCAAACACCTGCAGGCTAGCTCCACTGAAACAGCAGGCAGGGGAACCCCGGGGACTAGTTGGGTTTGGAGGTAGCTTCAGACCCAACCATAGGAACTTTCACCTCCCAGGTAAGTTGGGGTTTCAGTCCGGGAAAACGGAGGGAATCTGCTGATAAGAAGAGCCAGGCCCAGCTATGCTGTGGAGTACAACACTTATGCAAGGGTAGAGTTCTTTGTTGAGATTCCAAGTCAGAGGGGAGAATTGAAGTTAGAGGCACCCACCACACACCCATTCCCTAGGACTAGAGGTAATTACACTAATAAGTTTTTATTTTAAAAAATGAGAAGACAAAGGAGAAAGAATGCAAGCATAGAAAACTAGAATGAGAAAAGGAAAGACAGGTTCATACTCAGAGGATACTGAAGTAAAAAAGCCTCTCCTACCCCAAAGAGTAAATGATTACCTGCCCAAAAAGAATTTATAGAACAACTAACCAAAAAAAGACTTTAAAAATCAAACAAGAAAGAGGGAGGAAAAACTTAAAAATGAGAGCAATCCAAGAAAAATAATTATTTGCAAAGAAAGCCAACCCATCAGAAAAAGGAAATCTAGAGTCTTAAAAAAGAAAATGGCTATTTGAAATTTAGAATTGAGCAAGGGGAAGCTAGAATTTTACAAGCAAAAACAACAACCAATTCAAATATGCTAGAGTTACAATTAGAATTGCACAGGATTTATCAGCAGCTACAATAAAAGATTGCAGGTCTTTTAATACCAGCATTCAAAATAGTTAAGATTGTGGTAAAAAATATTATATCCAGCAAATTAAATATAATATTGAATGGAAAAAAATGGACATTCAATGAACTGTCAAATTTTCAGGATTTTGTCTCAATCAAATCTGAATTCAATAGAAAATTTAACATATAAGTCTAATTTTAAAATCAAAGACCAATTTTAAGAACTCAATAAGGACAAACTGTTGATGTTTTATACGTGGAAATGTAAGCTTTATGTTTAAGATTGACAAAAGTAATTGGGTAGTCCAAAGGAAAGACTGGAGTAGAGCTGAGTATGATGTGACTCTAAAAAGAAAAACCATCTAGGAAAAGGTAAAATAGTAATTATGCTATATGAATGAGGTGTGAAAGCAAGAACAAATACAGAGGAATTAACATGGGGAAGAAAATCTACTCGCATTGGGAATGGGTTAAAGAAGGAACAATGCATGGATATGCACCCTCCAAAATCTGTAAAGAAATATGGGGGGAGAGAATAGCTTAAAATGGAGAATAGAAGGGTGTGTACATTAACAAGAATGGGATAAAATATGTAGATTAATGGGAAAAGGATAAAGAGGGAGGGAAGGGGGGGAGAAGACAAGGGAGGGATCCATGGTGGGATGGGTGGTGGGGAGCTTAAGTAATAGTAAGATAAGTTATCAAGTGGATAACTTGGAAGAGGAAATAAGAGACATACACAAACACAATAACAATGATCAAGAATAGAATTTATTAGATGGAAAAGTAGGGGGTAGTAATCATTGATCTTAGACAAAAAGCTAGAAAAAATTCAGGAAGGAGAGAAATCTACATTATATGTCAGTCGTTAATATTGTTTTAGATGTATATGTATACGTGTATTTGTATGGATATGTAGGTATACGTATGAATATATATATATATATATATATATATATATATATAATGTGGGGTACGTGTGTATATGTGTGCATATGGGTATGTGTGCATATATATATACATACATATATCCATGCTTAACTGTAGCCTGCTTGGGAGAGGGAGAAAAGTGGAAAAAATAAAGCAAAATGTACACAGCAAAGAATGAAAGAACACTTACAACGAAACAAAGAAAAGATAAAGAGTTATAAATTCAACATCTTCTTGACAGTACTTTCTTGAAATGGAAATTTTTTGTTAGATATTTTGAATCTTCCCTAATATTCTGCTGGACATATGACAAGGTTTGGTTTTTTTTTTTTTTTCTTTCTTTTGCTATTTTGTTTTTTCCTATTTTGATTTGTAGTTTTAAATAAATGCATTTTTTTAAAAAGAGAAAGATATGCTTGAAGGAGGAATGGACAGCGAAGCATGGCTGAGGCCTGAATGAGCTTGAAATAATGGACCAGGAGAGGCAGTCACCAACAAGACATGGAGGCCCCAGAGCAGAAGCTCCAGAGATGAAAGGTTAAAACATCCAGGATATAATCTCTGATCCAGCTGGCATGGGGAATTGAGAAGACCCATCAGTTAACTGCTGCTAATATATAGTTAAATACAGCGCAACTGGCAGTTCTGGGCACTAGCCAGGCCCAGAGTTGGAGACAGATGCAAAAGGAAATGATGTGCTGATAAAGTCCAATTAATTGGTCTCCCTCACCAGTTTGCAGAAGCCTGGCTTATAATCCTTGCAACTTTTCACATATGGGCTTGAAGCTAACTGGATGCTTCCTTGCATTCAATCTGTCCCCATATGCATGCACTGGAACTTTTATGAACCCTGGAACTCTCACTCAGTGGCAGAGTAAAGGGTCTCCTTTCCCCTTCTATCTCACTACCTAGATGAGTGTTTCCAAGCATCCTAGGATCCTGTGAGCAATGCCAGATCAACCTTCAATTTACCTGACTCTCCAAAAAAAGGCCTTAGAATGAGGGGGGCAGAAGGAACTTGGGAAGGTCTTTAGGTTCACCCATGGCTCTGCTATTTCTGAGGCTCAGTTGCATGAAATATAATAAGGCTTGCAGGACAGTGCTGATGCTGCAAGGGGGCTGAAAATAAATCTCAGACTCATGAGAAGCTTCTAGTGACTTTGTCTCAGGATTAAAGTGGAAGGAGATATGAATGGGCATTGGGTCTGTGCCCTTGTCCTGTCCTGCCTTAAGCAGACTTTAGATGTCCTGTGCAGGGCCCAAAAGTCATTGACTCCAGGGCACTAGGAAGCTTCCTGCCCCTTCTCAAATGGATCCCTTACCTGCTTATGAGTGTTTGCTATTCCTTTCATTTCTCACTTAGAGAGGAGGCTTAAAATTCATCTAAATACCCCCGTGATCTATTTGTCCACAATGAAATGTATTTGGCTAATGTTGGATTCTTTACTGGGAGCCAGTTTTGAAAGGGAAAAGACTTTAATCACCTCTGAATGGGATGGAAAGGCATGGGTGAGGGAGGAAAGGAAAAGAGGAGGGAGGACTCTCTGTTTACCTACATTATAGAACTATACTCTCTCCCCAAGAGCAAGATAATGTCAAAGAAGGAAGGGATGGGAAAGGAGACCTTCATGACAAAGTCCTCAAGGTTGGGTCGATAAAGACTGCCTTCATGATGTGATGTGATGGTACAGCAAGGTCTCGTTCTATCATCATTTCCTCCCCTCTGCTAGATGGCTTATGCTGGAAAATATTCTGCAAAGTTTGAACCTTTTAGCTTAAAACTTTGATCCCTATTAAAGTGAAAATCTCTCTAGAAGGGGATCACATTTCAAGTGCCCAGAATGAAAGATGCAGGGCAGGTTTTGATAGGAGGCTGAATGACAGCTTGGATCACTGGAAATTAGTGGAGAGGGGGTTTGGTGCCATAGGGGTGGTCAGGGACAAGTATTAGACAAAAGAGACTGAAATTATCCTAGGGAGCAATCAAATGGAGTAATCTTAAAGTAGTCATGAAAGTCTAAGCTTGAATCTTGCCTTAGACACTTACTGGCAAGTCACTTCACTTCTGTTTGCCTGAATTTCCTTATCTATAAAACTGGGATAATGGTAACACCTGCCTCCCAGTGTGGGGAGGTTCAAACGAGATGCAGCTATCCCTTATATATCACGATTTTCCCCATTTTGATTTCGAGATATCATGGGCCAGTGTGAGAAATTAAATGGGAATTTTGTGAAAATTATAGACATGCAAAGCCCAGCAGACAACATAGAAAAAGTTTTAAAACTCAGAAAATTTTACAATTTTTACAAAATAATTTTACAATAAGATACTGTAAATATCCCATAACTGAAAAAAAAAATCAGACCTTCTCTGGTATGAAAGGAAGGGCAAAAAATTTCACATAGTTTTTTTTAGATCATGGGGGTGCCATGCCCTTAACCCCCATGATATAGAAGGGTTAATTGTAATATATGAAAAAATTTTGTAAACCTTGAAGCATGATGATGATGATGATATTTCTAAAATAAGGTACCAGAGTGACAATTCAGGGAAATGACAGGAAAGATTTGTTAGTACCAAAGACAGAATTTGCAGTCAAGTTTTCCTGTGGGATTTTTTATCCTCTTTGGATCTCTCTGGATATCATCTCTAAAATAAGGGATTGGCCCAGATGGTCTTGAAGATCTCTTCCAGCTATAGAACAGGGGACCAGGACTCCAAGTCCAGCATTTTGTCAATGTGCCATATTTCTGCTCATTGTTTTGCTGATAAGAAAAATGAAACTCATTACTGAAGCTACCTGAGTAGAAGGTATTTTTATAAACTCTGTATAGAATCTATTAAATTTCAAATCTGTTAGGGACCCAAGTTTTCTTCAACTCTTTTAGACAATTGCCTATAAAGTACTAGGAAGCTGAACCTCACTAATTACAGACATAATCTTGCCAGGAGAAATAGAATGAATATTTAATGAGGATTGTTAGACACAAACTATTGGAGAAATTCTTAGCTCAGGAATGATCTGAATAGTTGAGAACTGTCAAACACGGCTTAACATTTTCTGTTTTATTAGATCACCAGAAATTATGGGTAGGTTAGAATCCTAACCTTATCTAATTAGGTATAGTTTTGGAGATGGGTTCAAGACTACTTCTAGAGAATACTTAAAACATTCCATTGCGAGTCCTATACAACCACTCTCAGCTCTATATTGCACAGGAAATTCCACACTGATTGGGCTCTCCTGTTGCCAGTCCCACTGATGCAAGGCCCCTTTCGTTTCAGTTATGGCCAAAGAAAAACTGTGAAGGAAAAACAGGTTTTGTATTCACGGACTTCTATTCTTCAAACACGCAATATCAAACTACCATCTCAAAGTCTCCAAATTTCTCCTCCAGATCTGCCCTTCCTACGCCCCAAGTGCCCCAAGCTTCCAGGCCTTTCCCAGTTCCCCCCAACACTCAAATACAAACTTTCTTGCCCTATTTTCTATTCCCTTAGGATCTTTCTCTCTGCTAGGTGATAGCTAGTACTTTTGATAAATTAATCCTACGTGAGTAGGTACTGCTGCTCCTCCCAGAGAACACGAATGTCATGTTAACAAGGACTCATAATTCAAAGATGACACATCTGGAATCTCGGAGGCCATGTAGTCAAACCCTCTCACTTTCCCTTCTAGAGAGTAAGGCCATTATTTTAACAGGAATCTGTTTCTAGTCTTCCTGTCTCTACCCTTTCCCAGCTCTAATCCCCTGCACACAGCTATCTATCAAGCTAATTTTTCTTTTTTTAGGTTGGAAAGGCAATGAAATTAGCTTTTTTTTTTTTTTTTTTAGCACCTTCTAGGTAGCAGTCATTGTGCTTAGTGATTTATAAATATTATTTCATTTGATCCTTATTACAACCTTTCAAGATAGGTGCTATTATATCCCCATTTTTGTTATTGTTGTTGTTTGGTCATTTTCAATTCTGGCTAACTCTTCATAACCCCATTTGGGTTTTCTTGGTAGAAATAATACAGTAGTTTGCCATTTTATTCTCCAGTTCATTTTACAGATGAGAAACCTGAGGCAAACAGGATGGATGACTTACTCAGGGTCACACAGATAGCATCTAGGGCCAAATTCTCTGAATTCCCCCCATCCAATGCAATCTGTTATAATTCTATCCATCCCTTAAGGCCCAGTGGGCCTTCCCACATTTCTCTACCAGTTAATAATCCTTTGCCTCTTGGACCTCAAATAGCATTTTGCTTATATTCCTTATGCAATCTTTCTTTTTTGACATAGAAATGATTTTGTTAATAAGGATGTCGAATCATTTTTATACCAATTTAAGTACAAAGCATTTTTAACTTTAGCAATCATTACACTAATATGCATCCTTAATATTTTGTATTATAGTTATTGAAGCTTGTATGTATTGTGCTCTGAAACTGGGAGCTTTGAGAGGGCAGATATTAAGAAATAAGGCATGAGAGAGAAAGAACAGACCTGAGCTTCTCTACCAGAGATGCATTCCTCTTGCTTGTGGATCAGAGAAGAGAAAGTATTTAGGTGAGATCAGCACTGCAATCTAAACTGTTATAACAATTGTCAAGCTGGCTCATCTTTTGTGTTATGTGCTTCAGTGCTGACCCACGAGCACTTTTCTGTAGTGACAAAGTCAGGAATAAGCTCGGCTGGCAATATTTGGGTAGGCCATGGGTCCTGGGTCTGACCACAGTTTTCGTCACCACTCCCTTCCCCATTCTGGTGCAATCTGTGTATACAAGAGAAAGAATCACAGCCTGATCCAACACAGATAGCCTTGAACAGCCCCACGCCCCACAGAGCTGGCCCGAGGGCAGGAGATCCAGAACCAAAAGCTTCAGGGTCAGGGCAGCAGAACAAGTCTCTACTGGTCTCTCCCCAATGAACATTTCATTGAATCTTCTCATTGTATTCTAGCCCCAACGACTTACCAGATTGCACCAAGATATACCAGAATCCTTTGCCCCACTAGTACCTAGCACATAGTAGGTACTTAATAAAGGTATTTTTTAAACTGAATGTAAAGGTAGAGGTGAGAAAGGGCGAGATGAGATGGGCAACAGCAAATAATCTAGTCAGACTGGGGCCTAGTAAGTACCAAGATGACCAGGCCAGAAGGGGAAGTTAAAGCTAGATATTGCAGACACCCTTGAATGCAAAGCTAAGTAGTTTTTCATGTATTCAGTTAAGGATAGAGCTCCATTACAGACTTTCCATTTTATGGATGAAAAACCGTAACTGAGAGAGATTAAAAAATGTTGGTCCAAAGTCATTCAACTGTAAGTGCCAGAAGCAGGACTCAAACCCTTGAAGTCTCATCTTTAGAATCAATTCTATTCAATTCAGCAATAATTTATTAATGACCTGCCTGGTTCCAGATTCTCTCTGACCTTGGGGAGCCCTTGTGGTCTTTTCACAATACCATGACATAGATTGGAAGAAATTATGACTCACCTTTTTTATTCCTGGTATCGGGATTAATCAAAAATAGATATTGAACTAGAAGGAACTTTGGAGTTTTTGTCAGTCAGTCAACTAGAATTTATTAAACACCTTATGTGTCTAGTGCTGCTAAGCATTGTGCTGAGTGCTAGCTGATATAAAGAAAGACAAAAACAAAAAACAAAAAAACAAACAAACAAAAACAGTCCCTCTTCTAAAGGAGCTTATATTCCAACTCCCTCATATAGGTGAAGAAACTGAGCCCAAGGAAGCTAATTGATTGATTGATTGATTGGTCATGCAGGAAATAAATGTCAGAGACAGAATTTGAAGTCAGATCTCTTGATTCTAAATGGAGTCTGTGGTCTTCCCACTGTACCAAACTGCCTCCATCCCTAAATATTTTGTCCCAGGTGGCATGGACTTATTTACCTCAAACCCCTTATGGTAATATTTGGAGATGAGACCTAGCTGGCCTTCTGTGTAGGCAGAGTAACTGTATGCTTTCTTGGTTTAGTGAAAACTACTGGAAGGCTCACAGATCCTCAACTTTTCTCCACAGTAACTGGACTCAGAGGAATTCTATTTCAACTTTGATATTTATTAAGGACCTATTTTTCTCAGAGCTCTGGGCTAGGTACTAGGGAAAAAAATCAAAATTTTATTAAGTCACAGTCCCTTTTTTCATGGCTCAATGCCTACTGCTAAGCATCCTTCCTTTAGGGGATGAGGATTGAGCATGAGCTCAGTCTAGAAGGATTAGATAAACTGCTCCAGGCTGAATCTGTGATGTGCCACAGGATATGACCATGGACCATGGACTCATCCTTCCCCTCCTCCCCCCCTGCCTCTCTCTCATTCTCTCTCTCTCTCTCTCTCTCTCTCTCTCTCTCTCTCTCTCTCTCTCTCTCTCTCTCTCTCTCTCTCTCTCCCTCTCTCCTCTCTCTTTCTCTCTGTCTCTCTCTCCATCTCTGCTTTTTAAAATCTCTCCTCTCTTCTCTTTTTCTCTGTCTCTGATTCTCTGTCTGTCTCTCTGTCTCTCTCCATCTCTCTTTCTTTCTCCCCATCTCTACCTTTTTATCTCTTTTCTTCTCTCTGTCTCTCTCCATCTCTCTCCCTTTCTATCACTCTTTCCTCTCTCCTGTCTCTCTCTTTCTCCCCATCTCTCTCTACCTTTTTATCTCTCCCCTTTGTCCCTGTCTCTTTGTCTCTCTTTCTTTCTCTCTCTCCCCTCTCCTCCCTCTGTTTGTTTCTCTGTCTCTCTCCTCCGGTCCTCACACCCTTCCCTCCAAAGGAGAACACAGACATACTAAATGAGTTGTTCTTTC
Organism: Sminthopsis crassicaudata; assembly: GCF_048593235.1. Lineage (NCBI taxonomy): Eukaryota > Metazoa > Chordata > Mammalia > Dasyuromorphia > Dasyuridae > Sminthopsis > Sminthopsis crassicaudata. The sequence goes on from NC_133618.1 coordinate 542,436,097, forward strand.
TCTCCTAGAGAGTCTGCAAACTGAAAAACAGTCCCTGTTCTCAAGATGCTTACATTCTACTAGACAATCAAACATGCACCCAGATGATTAAGTGCAAGATAAACAAGAAGAAAGTGCCCTTTTTCATGCCTGGGAGGTTCTTCCTCCTCATGTCTGTCTATTAAAGACCTTCCATTGCTCTGAAGGCCTTTCCTGGTCTTCTCAAATGTGATTCTCCCTTCTTGAAACAGGAAGAATTGCAAGAAGTAATGTGATTCTTTCAGAATATCCCTTATTTATGGTGACATTCTGGTGAATATTGCCTCCTATTATTCAGTAGAGAAAACAAAATATCCTCTGGTAGGGTTGGTAAGAAAAAATGTGTAAATGCTTCTAAAGCGCTTTAGGATCCCAAAACAGAAACGATTTTAGTGTAGAGAAACACACATTTCTCTTTCCTTCTTCATCCCCCTCCCCCCATAGATGAAAAGAACAACAAAGGGAGTTATAGAGTCTGGGTTCCAGTTCTACCTTGCTGTTTGATCATGCCCGTACCACTAAAGCTCTCTTGACCTCAGTTTCTTAATCTGTAAAATGACAAAATTAGAGCAGAGGATTATGAAGGTCACTCAAGTTTATTATCATTCTATGATTCTATGACCTTGGAATAACCAAAGTAATAGAAGTCAACTATAAAAGGTGAGATCAGTTACCCATCTGAATTATTTCCATGATGCTATTGAGTTATTTGAACCCAAAAGTAGCTCCCTTTAGTTCTATGTAGAATGATACTAAGCCCCCAAACTTCAAGGGTGCACAAGGGAAGGACAAGCTCTACATCCATTTTGCTCAAGTGGAGATCAGCTCCCTCTGGTGGCTGAGATGCAGCAGCCTCTACCTTCAATCCCGACTGGTCTTGAGGTCAGCAGAGCATAGATTTATACCTTAAAAACCGTCTAGTCCAGTTCCCTCGTTTTGCAAATGAACAAACTGAAGCTCAAGGAAGTCACAGCTAATAAGTGCCAGAGGCAAGATTTGAAGCAGGTTTTCTTGACTCCAAGCCCAATACTCTATCCATTATGTCATGTTAACTCTCACTATGAAAGCTGGTAAGAAGGGGGCCCGATGTAGAAGGCCTTGAATGTGATGGGAATGAATTTGAATCACACACACACACACACACACACACACACACACACACACACTGATTTAGTGATTAAAGTCAAGGGACCCTCTGGCTTTCAAATGAGAAGTTAAATTAGCTGACCAGGTACTCACCCTTTGGGCTCACCCTTTGCCCTAGTTTGGAGGAGAGAAGACCAATTACTATTAGAAAGAATATAAGTTACCATGAGTGACAATAATTTTGACTCCCATCTGCTACTTTTCTACTACAAGCAGGTATAGGCAGATAGGAGTCAAAATTGTTCCATCTTTCCCACCTGTAGTATGTGTGAGCAGCCTGAGGATTCATGTTCCCAGGGGAATCCTGGATGGGGATATGAACCACTGAGATTATTATTTCATGGAAGCCCCCAAGATTGACCCTAGTCCAGTATAAAATGTACAAGTTACAGATATAAATAAAGATCTGTGGAAGTTTAGAGGATCACCAGCTCTCAGATTTGGAAGGTACTTCTTAGAGGGGTAGCAGGACTAAGAGACTTCTGGAGGGAGTTGACCTTTGGTCTTGGCCTTGAAGCACGGCAGAAATTAAACAGGAGGAGAAAGGATGCTATTCACAAGAGAGAAAAGACAGGAAAATAAGATTTCATACTGAAACTGAAGAATAATTATGTTTGACTATGTCATAAGGTAACAAATGGGAAATAGTCTATTATTAAAGGTCCTCCACCATGTGACTTCCATGCTTAAGGAATGTATTCAAAAGGTAATACGTCAGCTACTGAAGTTTTCTAATCAAAGGAGTAACACGATCAGAATTGTTACAAACTGGCAGACATATATATATATATATAGCGAATAGTAAGTCTCACTCTCCCAGATCACAATCTCCACAATTGAGGTTTGAATTTTAATACCTTTAAGATAAAAAGTAAATCATAAGAGAGAAAAGTTAAAAAAAAAAAGGCAATCTCTGTAGTTATCCCTCAAAAGCAAAAGAATTCAATTCAGTGCAGTTCAGTTCAACTTGATAAAGTTCAACTCAAACAAGGCAGTGCAATAGATAGTGTGTTAAGCTTAGAATCAGGATAGATATGCATTCAAATTCTGCCTCAGACACTTATTTGATATATGATTAATTCATCATTGGTGGATTTTGTATTGGTATGCCTGTGCTACAAAGAAATTAGGTGAGAAAAATGACAAAACTGTTTATATCTTTTGACCTACCCCATTGCTCACTTCTGAACTCCAAAAAAGTCAAAGATAGAAAGAGTTCATACATTCCTAATAGCGCTTTTTGATGTAGCAAAGAAACCTACAACAAAGTGCCCGTCAATTAGGCAATATTTGAATTTATTATGATATGGAATGGAATACTATTGTGTTAAAGAAATGACCAAAATTACAGATTCAGAGAAAACAAGGAAGATTTGTTTGAAGTAAAACCATAATTTATATAATGACTGCAACTTTGCAAAGAAAAACAACTTTCTGAAGAACTTCTGAAAGACCAATTGCTGCTTTATTTTTTATTGAAATTTTTTATTTTCAAAACATATGCAAGGATAATTTTTCAACATTGACCCTTGAAAAACCTTGTATTCCCATTTCCCTCCTTCCCCTCCACCCCCTCCTCTAGATGGCATGTAATCCAATACATGTTAAACATGATAAAAATATATGTTAAATCCAATGTAGACATACATCTTTATACAATTATCTTGCTGCACAAGAAAAATCAGATCAAAAAGTTAAAAAATGATAAAGAAAATAAAATTTAAGCAAACCAGAACAAAAAGAGTGAAAATGCTATGTTGTGATCCACCTTCAGTTCCCACAGTCCTCTCTGTGGGTATAATTGGCTTACTCCATCACAAGTCTATTGGAACTGGCCTAAATCATCTCATTGTTATCCATCAGAATTGATCCTCATATAATCTCATTGTTGCCGTGTATAATGATGTCCTGATTCTGCTTATTTCACTTAGCATCAGTTCATGTACGTCTTTCCAGGCCTCTCTGAAATCATCCTGCTGGTTGTTTCTTACACAACAATAATATTCCATAACATTTATGTACCACAATTTATTCAGCCATTCTCCAATTAATGGGTATCCACTCAGTTTCCAGTTTCTTGCCACTACAAAGAGGGCCGCCACAAACATTTTTGCACATGTGGGTCCCTTTCCCTCCTTTAAAATCTCTTGGGGATATAAGCCTAGTCAATTGCTACTTTAGAGGACTGATAATGAAACATATTTTTCACATATTGATACAGAGATGATGGATTAGAGATACAGGATGAAATATACATATCAAGACTCAGCAAATGTGTGATTTTGTTTTATTTGACTATACTGATTTGTTACAAGGGAGAGCTTTTGTTTGGAGTAAGTAGGGAAGAGGACAGTCAGGGATTAGTGAGTGAGGAAGAGATAGTGATCCCCCCCAAAAAAATTAAAAATATATTTAAAAAAACACAAAAAGATAATAAGAAAAGCATATCAATGAAATGTTTTTTTTTTTTTTTTAAAAGGAAATTTAGAAAGAAAACAGACAAGTTAGGCCATGTTAATACTATCATATTTAAGTTAATATACACATAAAAACAAAATGTATATAATAATAGAGATTCATGTTTTCATATGTAATCCTCTTTTTTCTGTTCTTCACATATTGAAATACTGATGTTTGTTAAATTCATAATAAAAAGAAAACATTAGAATATCATTGTTTCATAAGAAACAAGAAATATGAAGAATTTCCCTAATCATGGGAAAATTTAAATGAAACAATGCAGAGTAAAGTGAGCAGAAGAATCAAGATAATAGCATATATATTGACTAAAATTACATAAATTAAAAGAACAATAAGATGAAACTGGTAGTTATAAAGTCCAATCTTGGAACTGAAAATGAGAAGAAAAATGTCTACTATGTTCCTTTTGTGTCTCATGCAATTGTGTTAGAACATGCATGCTACAGGTATTGTCAGACTTGGTTGATAGAGTGGGCAATCCATTAATAACTATGATGAAAAAAATAAAAGACATCAATGTAACACACACACACCAAAATATAGCTCCAATCCTTAAGAAGTTTACAATTCATTTGGTGTTTTAGGCTAGAATAGTGATAGAAATGGGGAAGTTAATTCTCTGTACTTCTACAACTCCAGCCAAGATTGTGGGAAGTGAGTTGGGGAAATCTGAGTTCTCTTTATTCCCAGGTAGATAGCTCTAGAACCTAGCTATGGATCCTTTGAACAAAAAGAGGTGTTATATATTGATTAATGATTTTGGGTGAAGAAAGGCAATGGAGTTAAGTGAGTGCTCGGGGTTACACTGACAGTAAGTGTCAGAGGCTGCATTTGAATTCAGGTCCTCCTGACTCCAGGATAAATGCTCTAATCTACAGCACCTAACAGTCAGCTCTAATAGTCTGGCAAGTGAGCTCTCAGGACCTTCAGGAACATACTTTCTCTTTGTTCCTATTCTCCTTACAGAAGATAATTTTTTTTTCCTCCTTTTTTTTTTTTTTTTTTTTTTTCCTTGTGGGCTTCTCCTGTTTTGAAGACAGTTGGGATATTTGAATATCTCTTAAATGAATGGATTATTCATTGAAACCTCAGATTCTAGGTTGATCCATTGCAGGGATGAGGAATCATTGCCAGGATAATGAGAAAACCAAGATAGATAAATAAGAAATAATAAGATCTAAGTGCTAAAATGGGCTAAACGTATAACTCCTACTGCCTTGGAAGTTTAAAGAAAGCACAAATCACTATGGGTTGGAGTGGTCAGAGCAGAAGTAAGATTTCTATCTGGGACTTGCAAAATAAAAGGGCAGACTCTTCAATTGATAAATGGTCAAAGGATATGAAGAAACAATTCTCAGACGAAGAAATTGAAACTATTTCTAGCCATATGAAAAGATCTCCAAGTCATTATTAATCAGAGAAATGCGAATTAAGACAACTCTGAGATACCACTACACACCTGTCAGATTGGCTAGAATGACAGGGAAAAATAATGCGCAATGTTGGAGGGGATGTGGGAAAACAGGGACACTAATACATTGTTGGTGGAATTATGAATACATCCAGCCATTCTGGAGAGCAATTTGTAACTATGCTCAAAAAGTTATCAAACTGTGCATACCCTTTGACCCAACAGTGTTACTACTGGGCTTATAACCCAAAGATATCTTAAAGAAGGGAAAGGGACCTGTATGTACAAGAATATTTGTGGCAGCCCTCTTTGTAGTGGCCAGAAACTGGAAACTGAGTGGATGCCCATCAATTGGTGATTGGCTGAATAAATTGTGGTATATGAATGTTATGGAATATTATTGTTCTGTAAAAAATGACCAGCAGGATGATTTCAGAAAGGCCTGGAGAGACTTACATGAACTGATGCTGAGTGAAATGAGAAGGACCAGGAGATCGTTGTATACTTAAATACAATATTATATGATGATCAATTCTGATGGACGTGACCCTCTTCAACAATGAGATGAACCAAATCAGTTCCAATAGAGCAGTAATGAACTGAACCAGCTATACCCAGCTAAAGAACTCTGGGAGATGACTATGAATTACTACATAGAATTCCCAATCCCTCTAATTTTGTATGCCTGCTTTTTGGATTTCCTTCACAGGATAATTGTATACTATTTCAAAGTCCGATTCTTTTTGTTCAGCAAAACAACTGTTTGGACATGTATACATATATTGTATTTAATTTATACTTTAACATATTTAACATGTATTGGTCAACCTGCCATCTGCGGGGGGGAGGGGGAAGGAGGGGAAAAGTTGCAACAAAAGGTTTGGCAATTGTCAATGCTGAAAAATTACCCATGCATATATCTTGCAAATAAAAAGCTATAATAAAAATAAATAAATAAAAGGGCAGTATTGTGAAGCTTCCAGGGGGAAAAGTTTCACTTTTCCCTACCTCCAATTAAAGATGAGGAGTCATATTAAGAAAACAACAGCAACAAATACTCTCTACTGACTAATGTTCAGCTCCCTATTTCTAGAGAGATCACAAAGATTGACCTGAGGTCAGATCAGAGCTATTTGCAATGGGGTGTGGGAAATGAGCCAGCATTTCCTGTGACAGCAAAGAAAGAATGTTGATGGACTTGGCAGTCGTCCATTCTTGTGGTTAAAATTGTTCAGGTCTCAGGGGGGACATGTTGTTCTCTAACTTTTTTTCGTTTATTGCTTGCTAAATTCCTGAGAAGTAGCCGGTGCTACATAAAATATAGATAGTCACAGTCACTGTTCTTGGAGAACTTAATGTCTATTAAATGAGCCTAAATGTTCTTAATAGGACCAGCCTTAGGCATAACTGCAGGGATTACACAGGGCAAAGTAAGGATCTCTCAATCTTGCAGAAAATGTCAGTGCCTTTGAATTGAGGTAATGTTGCTCATAGGGGCAGCATCTGGGTGGTAAAGGGGGTAGAATGCCAGACCTGGAGTCAGGAAGCCTCATCTTTCTGAGTCCACTTCTAGCCTCAAACACTTCCTAGCTGTGTGACTCTGGGCAATTCACTTCATCTTTTTTTGCCTCAGTTTCCTCATCTGTAAAAAGAGTTGGAGAACAAAATGGCAAACTACTCCTATATCTCTTCCAAAAAAACCTCACATGGGGAAACAAAAAGTCAGACATGACTGAAATGACTGGATAACACTCTCTTAACTTCAGCAGATTGTCAGTTAATGCATACTTTCCCTATTGTATCAAACAAATGGTGGAATTGTAGGATATGAAACAAGACACAACTTTCAGGCATAGTTATAATGTTTTGTTTTGTTCAATTACTTTGTTACAAAACCAGATTCTTTTGGGGGCGGGGGAGTTATCAGGAAAAGATAGTGATGTAAAAGAGAACATTGAAAAAAATTTAATGACATGAAATAAGATTCAAGCACTTCAGAAAGTTTAACACTGAAAAGTTATGTCATTAACACCTGACTTAATTACCATTTTAGCAGGTACTCCCCCTACATCTGCAGATCTTAACCCTTTCTCATCTATGGCCTTCTATAAATCCTTCAAAGAAGAAACACTAAATGCATTAAAATTCTTCTTATATTTATAGGGAGCAGTTCAGGATTTGAGCTATTCATTAGTTATCTATCTCTTATCGTTCATTCACAATACTAACTCATTAACTTCCTTTTCTGATCATATAAACATTTTATGAAGTCTTTTATATCTGACCTTAATTGTAGGGCCATGAAAATGTGATCTATGGTAGCAAAATAGTCCAAGAACGTCTTGGTTGTTTCCTTCTTGTATTTTCTTCAGTCATATCCAATATCCCATTTGGAGTTTTCTTGGCAAAGGTATTAGAGTGGTTTGCCATTTCCTTCTTCAGCTCATTTTATAGATGAGGAAACTGAGGTAAACAGGCTAAGTGACTTGTCTAGGGTCACTTGGATGGTTAATGTCTGAGATGAGTTCTATTCCTATTCTATTCATTGCATCAACTAGATGCCTCTTATTTTCTTCATGGATATCCTCATTCATCAAAGACAGTTATTTAGTTTAACTATATAGTTTAACTAACTATATAAGCTAGCATTTCTAATACAATATTGAATAGTAATGGTGATAGTGAGCAACCTTATTTCACTCCTGATCTTATTGGGAATGGTTCCAGTTTATCCCCATTACATATAATGCTTACTGAAGGTTTTAAATAGATGCTACTGACTATTTTAAGGAAAAGTCCATTTATTCCTATACTCTCAAGTGTTTTTAACAGGAATGAGTGTTGGATTTTATCAAATGCTTTTTCTACATTTATTGAGATGATCATATGGTTTTTGTTAATTTGGTTATTGATATAGTCAATTATGTTAATAGTTTTCCTAATATTGAACCAGCCCTGCATTCCTGGTATAAATCGTACTTGGTCATGGTGTATTATCCTGGGGATGATTTTCTGTAATCTCTTTGCTAATATTTTATTTAAGATTTTTTGCATCAATATTCATTAAGGAGATTGGTCTATAATTTTCCTTCTCTGTTTTTGTCCTACCTAGTTTAACTATCAGTACCATGTCTATATCATAAAAGAAATTTTGTAGGAGTCCTTCATTCCTTATTTTTTCAAATAGTTTATATAGCATTGGAGTTAATTGTTCTTTAACTATTTGGTAGAATTCACATGTAAATCCATCTGGTCCTGGGGATTTTTTCTTAGGGAATTGATTAATAGCTTGTTCTATTTCTTTTTCTAAAATGGGACTATTTAAGCAATTTACTTCGTCCTCTGTTAATTTGGGCAGCCTATATTTTTGAAGGTAGTTAAAATTTATTTTAAACTTAAATATAAAATAAGAAAAACAAGAAAAAATTGCTACATATACAGTAGAACATAAGAGAGGATTCAATATAAGACAATAAATTTTCATTTTAAGAAAATCTATATAAAAAACACTATACATTGTTTTCAAAGTTTCCCAGCTTTTCTTTACTTTCTTTGAAGTTTTCTTTTGTTTTCTGCTGTGCACAACACTTTATTTCCTTTATCATGTCTTTTAAAAGATCCTTTACTCTAAATCCCTGTTGCCCTTGACTGCAGAGGTCAAGTGTTTGCTGCCTGAAAGACCTAATAGCTTCCTTTTTGTGGTGATCATTCTATATTGCTTAAGTGAATGAATGGGTTGGATGGATGAAAAAGCATTTAAGTGCTTCTTATGTGCCAAGCTAAGGATACAGTAGAGAAAGCTAGACAGTCAACTCTCCAGGAGCTCATACTAATTGGTAGAAAAAACACATGCAAAAAAATTCTGTTGCAGAGCAGATGGAAAGACCTGGAAGTCTTAAGGTTTCTTCAGTGAAGCAGATGGCAAATCCCAAAGTCTTTGGTTTCTGACATGGTAAAGATGACAGAATCAGGCAGCCTGTGAGTAATAAAGATAGGGAATCTGGCAAGGCTTGGAAGATGCAGTGGCAGAGCAAATAGAGGAGAGAAGGGGCTTCTCTATCTCATTTGGAAAATGGAGTCACTGACTTCCAACTCATTCAAACCTAGTGAGCAGCCAAGGCCAGGAAGAAGGCAAGGGGGTAGAGCATCTTCAATCAAGATAATTCTTCCTACCCACCATCAACATCTTTACTTCTGTCTGTTTCCCCTTTTCCAGGTAGCACTCAGAATCCTTTCATAGTGGATCCCCAGAATATTCTGTGATCAACATTCACTCAAAATCACAGCCCATAAGCCCCCACTGGAGGGTTAATTTTACCAAATCACCAAAGTACCCTATTCTAAGCAAAAGACATTAATTAAACTACTTAGCAAATAAGGTGATAAGAAAAATCACTCTTAAATACACCTACGTTACACTGTCCCATAGATTATACTATCAGTGAAATAAGATACAGTCACATGAACACATATGATCATACATACAGAGAGCAACACATGGGGCCAGGGCATCCAGATGGCCAGAACCATTCATACCTTTGCTTTTACATATCTCTATGTTCTCTCATGATGTCCACAACCCTGCTCTCCCCTGGATGTGATGTCTCCATTCTCTTTCAGGAGGATCATTTCTATTGTGCATTGGGTACTTGCTAGTCTCTAAACAGTCAGTTTTGTATTCCAAATTTTCATTAACCTCTAATATTTCCTTCAATTGATTCTTTTAAAAAATTATTCTGTTGTATTATAATTGATTCATAATGCAACAAAATAATTTTTTAAAATTTAATTATGAACTATTTACTGTTTTCTTATACCATATATTGGGAATCAATGGCTAAAAGGCCTCCTCTTGACAAAATGAAACTGACTTTCTCTTAATACATAGCTAAGGAATACAAGTGAGAAAATCAGCAAAATCTATATATCAGAATGAGATGAAATCTGTTTTTTTGATCAGTCTTCGGGTGCAACTTTATATTCTTAGTTCTAGTCAACTGTCAAATTTAGGGCAAAATTCTTTTAGCTCTTGTTCAAACTAGAACTGGGGGCAACATGCCTCTAGCACAATCTCTCCTCAAATAAAATATTAAAAAGCCTCTAATCTCTATCTTGCCTCGGTTTCTTCAACATTACAATAGAACATAGTGAAAGTGTGCAACTACATAGTATGTGTTGTGAAGAACAATGTCTAAGGATGAATTAGCCAATACAATTCCTGTAAGTCCTCCAATTGTGAATAGGAAAATGAAGCCTGGAGCTCATAGTATGGGAACAGAGAACTCGAGGAAATAGGGTCTTGATGGAAGGGAGAAGATTAATTTTAGAGTACTGTCCTTTGCCAGAGAGGATCATGTCTAGGGAATGGGGTACCAGGAAGAGAAAGAGGCACAGAAAAGGGAGATAGGAAGATGTTAAAAATAAAGTTCACCTTCCTAATTTTCCAGAATGTCAATCCTTCTTAATTCTTCAATCCCACACAATATGAATATGTTGCAGATACCCATGAAGATATTTCCCTCCTGATGATTTTCTTGTTTTTTTTTAGGGGCCAGAGGAGGTAGGGGAAAAAAGAGTATTTCCTTCTTGCATTCCAATGGATGCCACACCTCAAGTGGAATGAAGGTCAAACTCTGTAGATACCCCTTACCTATCCAGCCATCCGTGCTCAAATGAAACATTCAATTTCTAGCCGCTGACTTAAAGTAAAAGGGAGATAAGGGAAACCTGGAGGAATGGAAAGAAATAGAGAATGATTTCTTGAACAATTTTCAAAGCCCCATGCCTGAAATCTTTGCTCTTCTCCTTGACCGATACATAAGGAGTATTATTTTGGTCTTGGGGCAGATGTGGCAGGTGATTGCTATACTGGTACTAGCAAAGTCTTTGGCAATGATTAGGTAACCATGATCTTGCAGGACAAAGTGAGCAGTTAGGCAAAGCTGAGATACAGAACTAATGGAATAGTTTAGGTTAGCAGCTTAACAAACTCCCCAAACTTCCTGTTTCTATATCTCCATAAAAGTTGAACTGCTTATCTCAGGACAAGTTAAGTGTGTCTTAGACTCTGTATGAGTAGCAGAAGCTACCCTTTGAGAGACTGTCATCTTAATTAGAAAACAAACTCAATTTCTACAAATAATGCGGAAACCATTTTTTATGAAATAGCATTAATCAGATTTGGCCTGATACCCCAAACATCTAACTGTAATATACATCCTATTTCTCTTTTCTCCCCAAACTTTAAATCTTTTAAGAGGCAAGTAACCAGGAAACAAGAAGCTAGTTTTAATTTGTTTATATCACCTTTTATTCCTAAATCTTATACTCATTTTGATCTTATCATGTATGTATGTTTGTATGTATGCATGTATACAGTGTAAGATGTTGCTGTAAACTTATTTCTGCCAAACTATTTTTCAATTTTCCCAGCAATTTTTGTCAAAGTGAGTTCTGTTCTCAAAAAGTTGGATCTTTATGTTTAGATTACTATAGTCATTTACTATAGTATTTTGTGTACCTGATTTATTCTACTTATCTATCATTCTATTTCTTAGTAGAAACCAGATTATTTCCATGATTATTGATTCATAATACAACAGAATATTTTTTAAAAGAATTAATTGAAGGAAATGTTAAAGGTTAATGAAAATAAAGATGTAATTTTGTTCCCATCCAAGTGTGTGGACACCTAAAATCCATGGACCACACACTTTGGGCAATTTAGCCCTCATAACTAAGGGAAGGAAAATAAACCCACTTATTAAGTGCTTATTATGTGCCTGACACTATGCTAAACATTGAGGATATAAATACAAGAAAAGAATAGTTCTTTTCCTTTAGAATCTTTCATTCTAATGGGGGAAGATAACAAATAAAAGAGAATTGAAAAGTGGGGGATGGATAAATATACTCCTTGTGAGAATATGGCTCTAATGGGCAGAAAGTGATGGAACAGGGCCAGGAAAAGAAGAAAAGCAGACAGTTGTGGACCCCTAGACAAATGAAGGCTCCAGGAGGAGCTCATCAATGGAAAAGGAATAGGGGCAGGATATTCTAAGATGAGCTGATCATGGGTTGTTCCAAAGCAAGGAGACTGCAGGTACTGAGTGAACTTCCAGGATAAGGCGGCATCTAGGAGACATGGGTCTTAAGTCCACAAAATCAGGAACAAGGGCAGGAGGTGAATGCTAAGGGGATAAAACCATATCATGGTGGAGTAAGAAATCTGGATTTTGCTAGCCGCTACTATTATACTAAGTTATCAATATTGTATGACTCCTATGGGAGAGGGGTTAATTGCCTGGAACATCCCAAAGTACATTTATCTTTTGTTTGGAAGCTAAATCCCAGGGTGGTACTATGAATCTCCAAGGAGTTATATAGGACCCTTCTGGAAAGATAGACTCACTGGAAGAGGGTCTGTGAATTTAGTTTTGGCTTTTTAAAAAATTTGATGACTACTTCAATATAATTGGTTTCTTCTGTATTCCTTTTAAAATGTATGCATTTAATTACATTATGCTAAGAAGGGATCCATAGGCTCCACAAGATTATCAAAGAGATGTACTAGCAAAAAAAAAAAAAAAAAAGAAAAAAAAAGAAAGAAAGAAAAAAAAAGTTAAGAATCCTTATAGTAGGATATTAATGGGTTTCTCTGGTAAAAGTTTCAAGTTTAGTTTCCTTCAGGAATTTTAAGTGCCACTTGAGTACTTTTTATGTTCTTATATTTGTTTGTAAGCTCCTGGGAATCTTTTGTGAATCCCATTTCTGCCTTTTCTTCAGGGAATGCTAAAGATTGTCCTTTATACATTGCTTTTTTGAATGGCTACAAGCTGAGATCTTGCTATTTACATTTAGAAAAACTTAGATATTAGCTGTATTTAAACTTCATATTGAGAACTTCTAGACTCTAGCAGTAAGTAAGAGCTATGAATCAATGAGAAATCTGACCCTTTAGAAGTCAATTCTCAGCATTAGACAGAGTCTATGAGAACACTAAAGCTTTGGGAAACTCTGGGCACAGATTATAATTAGACCAGGGATTTAAATTTTTAAAAAATAATTCCGAGTTAAATCTTGGGATCAGTACCGTAGTCAGCACCTATATCCTAACTTTCTCCTTATAGGCCTGGAAAGTGAGAATTTAAATTCAGAATATTAAGCACAATAATTCACCAACGCATTTTTCCTCACCTCTGTGATCTGATTGGTGAGTTTCTTCTGGTATCTTTAGGGGCTTGAATATATTTGCATGAAATTCTCCTTGACTTCCTGATCATGTGATAGAGGAGTAAATATTTTTTTTTTTTTTATCTTCATGACCTCTTAAAATCTTTCTAAAATAGGAATTATACACAACAAATAAAGCCATTTCCTCTGTTTCCATAACTTAGATCACCAAGAACTCAAACACATTAAAGACCCAATAAATTAACAATAGAGAAGTAATCTTAACTCCTTATACATTCAGCATTCTCACTCTGACCATCTATCATGATCTTGTGGGGAAACTCATCATGCATAAGAAATGTTCAACATGAAGAATTCAGAGAAACTTAGGAAAACTTGCAGGAACTGTTGCAGAGTGAAGTAAGTAGAGCCAGAAAAATCTGGCTAAATGATAACCATAATGTAAAGGAAAATGATATTGTAAGATTTCAGAACTCCCATCAATGGAGTGGCCCATCGTGACTTTAGAACACTGATGGTGAGAAATGACTCCTATACCTTTACAAAAAGGTGGTATATTATATTTACTGAATAAAGCAAATCTTTTCAGAGTTGGGCAATATTTATTTGTTTTGTTTGATTGCACTTATTTGTTACAAAGGAAAGTTCTATTGGATTATGAGTGGGTGGGAGCCATTGATAAATAACATTTATTTTAAAAAAGAAAAGAAAAGAACATTAGAAGGAAAAATGAGAAACAGTTAAGCTTTTGGGAGTTGTTGGGCTTCTGGTGTTCCCTACAAATAATTACAGAAATCTTAGCTACTCTACATTCCTGTCTCCCCACTGCTGACTTCTATTAGATATTTTCTAAAACTGGTTCAATGAACTATTGTGCTCACCATCCTTTTTTCTAGCTCCTTTTCTCTCTCATTCTCCTCAGCTTCCTGATACCTTCCCTAACCTTTCAAGACCTCCTATACTCGGAGGCTTCTACACTGTGAATTCATGTGCAATCTTCTAGGGGATGTAGTTCCAAGGAGAACAGAGAATGCCTGAACACATTCCTTTATATTATGTGAATTATTATTACTATTTTAGTTTCACCTGAAACTTGAGTAACTTTCCACAAGGACAGTTAATATCCTTGAGTTTATTTATTCTAAGAAAATTATTCTATTCTGTTTTCTTTAAAAACAAGCAAAACAAATTAAAATTCTCTCATATAAATTCATGTTGTTATTATTAAATCTTGTCCAACTCATGTGACCCCATAGACAAAGTCCATGGCATTTTCTTGCCAAAGATATTACAAGAGTTGGCCATTTCCTTCTCTACTGTGTCCCCATTTTACAGATGAGGACTTGAAGCAAATAAGGATTGGTGATTTGTCTGGTCATACAACTAGCAATTGCCTGAAGTCAAATTTGAATTCAGATCTACCTGACTCCAGGCCCTGCACCACTTGGCTGTCCACAAACCTGCGTACTGTACTATAAAACATTAACTTTCCATGTCTCTCCTTCATCCTACCATCCCTGATGATAACAAAAGAACAAGTCCACATACTGTTCTATAAAGCAATAACTTTCCTTGTCTCTTCTTCCAACCAGGCTTGACAATTACAAAGCACTGAGCAAGTTGTTTGGAGTCATTTTTAGATTTGAGTCCTTGAATTATTGTTACCAACAGAACTGGTCCAGGGTAAAACTACGAAGAGGCTGGTTTATCTTCTTTTCCTCTTTCCAGGCCCCTGGCCTGTGTTAAAATATTCTCCCTTGTTGTTTTCTCAGTCCCTTATTACAGAATCCTCACTAAGGCTTAGGGACATATCAATGAAGATACCTCTCCCTTTGAAGGAGATTTATTTTTAACAGGAATCAAAGCTTAAAATAAAGAGATGAAGCACTGACACAGAATTCCAGATTTCAGCCAGGGACTAGAAATGATGATAGGGATGGATTTTTTTTAATCTATCAACTAACCCTCCCCCACGCCTACTGCTGAGAAAGAGGGGGGAAAAATCACAGCAGGGTAGGTCCTGTTGTGATAGAAATTTCCATTAGTACCAGATCCACTAGATAGTATTTCTCAATTTGTTCTTCATGGCAAATTATTTTTATTGTTAAAGGTCCTTACTTCCTAAAGCCTATAAATTGTTGTTTTTTTTTAAACTTTCTTTTTCTTCCTTTTTTCTTATGTCTTCTTCCTCTTACTCTTAGCTCCCTGCTTCTCACTAGTCCCTAGGGTTCTAAGTCATTAGAACATGAGGCAGTAGCCCTTTCCCTCCAAGCCAAAGTCTCCCTTTGGAAAAGCCAAGCAGTCCAAGATAGATATTTTAGTTATTTTACCAGGCAAAAGAAAAAATTTACTGATTTGTGATGGGAAACATTATACGAGGTTGTTCCCAGATGTTCCTTCTTCCTTCACTCCCTGAAAAGTAAGAAAAAAAAAGTATATTTTTGCTTGTCCCCCTTAATTCTCAACTGCAAACTAATCCTGTCCATGCTGCGCTCACGGGGCAGGGAGAAGCAATAAGTTGCCAGGTAGCCCAGTTAATATTTTCTTGGGTTATAGCAGGCCATTTGATATTCTCAGTTGTTGTTGAGCTATAGCCTCATTGGCAATGGAAGGGGGGCCTTTTGCCAGGGCAAATGGATCAAAAAGTCTTCCTCTCCCCACAGTTCACTTCATAATCCTTTTCAAATTCCCGGCCTTCCCATGTTTTCCTTACAGTGGGATGAGTACATACCTGACTTTAGGTGATCCTTCTTGGCACATTTTATTTTTTAATTTTTTTAAAGCTAGATGATAATTTTTTTGTTTGTTTTTTCACCAGCCTCTCTAATGCTTGATTAGCATTAGATAATGCTCTCCTATGTAAAGTCAACTTTATACACAAATTTAGTTATTTCTTCTCTTTGGGTTTATCTGTAAAAAGAGGAGTTTGAACTAGTTGATCTCTAAATACTTGGCAGTTCTAAATACAGATAATAGCCTTGCAGATTGTGATTACCGGGATTCTCCTTCTTTATAGAAATGCCTCTATTACTAATGCCTGAATGTTTATAGTCAAAGATTAGTACCATCACCATTCCATATATGTTTTCTCTTCCATTAAAATGTAAACTGCTTGGATGATTTCAGAGAGGCCTGGAGAGACTTACATGAACTGATGTTAAGTGAAGTGAGTAAAATAAGGAGAACATTGAACACAGTAACAAGATTATACAATTATCAATTCTGATGAATATGGCTCTTTTCAACAATTAAATGATTCAGGCCAGTTCCAAGGGTCTTGTGATAGAGAGAGTCATCTACATTCAGAGAGAGGACTGTGGGGACTGAGTGTGGATCACAACATAGTATTTTCACCCTTTTTATTGTTGTTTGTTTCCATTTTGTTTTCTTTTTCTTTTTTTTCCCCTTTTTGATCTGATTTTTCTTGTGCAGCTTGATGGTTGTGGAAATATGTATAGAGGAATTGCACATGTTTAACATATATTAGATTACTTGTCATGAGAAGGGTTGAGTTGGAAGGAAGGGAGGGAAAAAGCTTTTGGAATACAAGGGTTTTTAAGGGTAAATATTGAAAATTATCTATGTATATATTTTGAAAATAAAAAGCTTTATAAAAATCACAAAAATAATTTAAAAATGTAAACTGTTTGAGGCCAGTGACTATACTTGTAATCCCTAGTGCTAAGCACAGTGCCTAATAAAGTTTAAAAAAAGTTTAATAAATGTTTTTTAAAATAACTTAAAGGGAAAGCTCAATGAGACAGATCATCTTACAAAATGACTGATATGTATATAAAATGCATCAATAAAATATTTTAAAATGAAATTTAAATTTTAAAGAGATTTATGCCTCAAAGGTAAAGGAGTAATCCTCCACATCTCTTTTGCCTACTTAATATTCATTTAACATCCAAAACTAAATCACCTGAAAATAACAATATATATATATATTTTTTAACAACAGTTGGAGTCTTTTTCTCCAGGAAAGCATTTTATAGACATTGAATGAATGAGTGAATGAAAAACTGCTAATCATTTCATGATTTAAACAAACAGACAAGCCAGGTACAAAACATCCTGAACATAGCGAGAGAAAAATAGTTGAATGAGAATAAAAGATGCCCCTTTCCCTTTGTATCAAAGTCATGAGCTATACAAAGTTGATGCATTGAAGCTAATCGCTCAGAGACCAGAGAGCCAATATCCTGCTAAGAATGTCTAAAGGTCACATCCTGTGTGACTAGTTCCTATAAAACATCACAAAAAGAACAGGCATTTATTTTTCATTAGGTTCTTTTTATCTGAGGTGCTCAAAAAACTTACCATCTCGAGCTTCCCAGACCTCTGAGGCAGAAGTATTTCTAAGCTTAGAGGAGGGGTCCTTAATCTTATTTGTGCCATGAATCCCTTTGGCAGTCTTGGGTGAAACCCATAGACCTCTTCTTGAAATAATGATCTTTAAAAAATGGAAGGAAATGCTAAATTTCAGTTAGTTTGATTTTTTTTCTTATTCAAGTTCCCAAGCTTCCCAAAATCTATCCAAAAACCTCAGGTTAATAAGTGGCCTAGAGAAAACTGAGACATAAAGATAAACTTGACTTTTCTAAAGCCAGGAGCAAATAAGTCTCCAAATCCCAACCCACTGCTTTAACTAAAGAGCAATAATTCTAGAAGATTGTTCAAAGTGTAAATTAGAATAAGATAGAATTGAATATTAGTGTGGCATGGAACTTTATATAATAATAAATGCATGGTTAAACGAGGTAACTTTGTTATCTAGTTCAATCATGCATTTATTATTATATATATTATTAATTATTAAATGTTACGATTTATCAAAAATTATTATAATACTGTTCTGTTAGGGACAGGAAATAATTTTTATTGGATAACCATCTCTATCATTTTCTAGCTGTAGATCTTGACAATCTGAAGGGGAGACCCAAAGGAGTAAAACAGGGGTATTTCCAAAAAGAAAAGAGGGATTTCATAACCAAAGGTTATCTCTTCAAATATGGAACAATTTAACCTCTGGAATATTTGCATACAAATGAACAACAACAATAGACTTATTTATATATGATAGACACTTAAATGTTTGTTGAATACATGAATTAAGAAAAAGAAATTTTGAAAAGGGCTCAACTGATCTCACCCCAATCTCTTGGAATCCCTTTCCTACCCTCTGCCCCGATTCTAGGATAGATTCAAGTACTGGGTCCTATATAATGCTTCTTCTATTGCTCTGTTAATAATTCCCCCCCAATTCCATTTAAATTACTTGTTGTTTGCTTTCTACATATTTTATATTTACTGGCTACAAGCCTCTTGACATTTAAGTAGACTTATTTTTGGAAAGTAGACGGATCATTTGCTGAATCCATCCTTAAAGTCAATGTTTGCAGAGTTTGGTGTAATCTTCAAGAACCTATAGTCATCCTTATGGCATCATGTAAGGGCCCTTTAAATGGGCGGCGCCACAGCATAACAGGAGATTTGAGCGGCCCAGAAGTAATCTCTGTGGATATAGGACTGCCCTGTGGGTGGGATCTTGACTATATTGAGATAGCTTTGTAATGGGTGACGGCTCTCTCGCTGATTGGCTGTGTGTGTGACTTCACAGGCCCTTTATAAGCCCACTGCAGGCAGCAGTCGCTCTCTTTAACCTGGCTCCCTAACCTGGGGTAGCCAAGCCAAGCTGATGGATATTTGAGAGAGATAAGAAGTTTAGCAGTGAACACCTGGGTCTTCAGACCAGGTGTTCACTAGGGAACCAACAAGTCAGGGCATCAAGTCAGGGCATTATGTGAGTAGGTATAATAAAGGCTTTTAAGATTACACGTGGCTGTTCTTGAGTACACTACCGGTTATTAAACTACTATTCAAGAAATTGTGGCCAGAGACCTTTGAAGGCCTCAGAGGAGGCAAGCCAGGTAGAGTTGACACTGCAAGGTCAGTGGTCAAAGGTACTCTGTTGGGCTTAGGGCAGACTAGTAATTGTAACTGCCAGGAGGGCATGTTACAGCATCATAATGGTCCATCTTTGTTGCTATTTTTCATTTAATTTTTATTTGAAATCCAAAAACACTCATTTTACATATTTATAGGCATCTTTTGGTTTTGTCTTTGTATTCTCAGCACTTAACACAGTTCTTGGCACAGAGGAGGTGCTTAATAAATAACACCCATTTGGGGCTACTCCTAAAATTTGAACTAAAACTCACAGGTTGGGTTCCCAGAAGAATGGTAGCCTTCAAGTTCTAGGAGATATCATCTAGTTCTGTACTCCAAAAACATATTAATCCTGCCTGCTGAGCTTCTCACTAACCATCAGCCAGTAAACTCATTTAGCTTTTACCAAACAAAGGCAATTTTTAAGATGGCATAGTTAAGAATAGTTGTGACAAACCATTCCTCCCATAAATCTGGGGCAAATTCTCCCACAAATACACATAGCAGCAATGGAAAGAGTGTATTCATAATTACATAATTACAGTATGTGAAGAACATGTGTAGGATATGTTTGTGGCAAAGGAGACTCATAAGTCTTGGTAATTCAGGAACTGGAAGTTTTTCCTCTCTTCATACAGTCCTCTTGCTGGTTTCCTAGAATCTTTTTTTTTTTTTTTTTTCCCTATAAATTGATTCTATTGCCAAGAATCATACTCCATAAGGCCGTTTTCTTCTTGTGTCTGCAGCATTTCTCTGTCCCCACTGGATTCAATCTTCAGTACCTCTGATGATATAACTAGTGGGAACTGGGGTTCAGAGTAGGAGAGAAAATCCATTCCCTTTGTTGCTGCCCTTTGATATAGGCACAGTGGTCTTCTCCACAGGTGCTTCCAATTCTGAAACTCTAAAAAGGCTAGCCATTAAATTGTGGACAACCTTCTTGCTCAACTATTCCTTTCTTGTTACGATCAGAGAGAATTGTTTACATTCATAATGAGAAGTGCATTTATTTTGCTTACATATTGTTTTTCTATCAAATGAGGGAAGAAAATCCCACTGTTAGCAGTATATGTTAAAGTGCTGAACTGAGAATTTCAAACAATTTTTAAAATTCTAAACTAGGAAACCATCAATAAAAACAAACATTCAAATAAAATAAAAATCTAATTATTTATAAAGATGCAAATGCCAAATTATTCCTGTTTTATTAAAATGTGTATTCTATAAGATTTTTTTTTTAGCAAGTTTCCAGTCACTTTTCTGTGAATCAACAAGCATGTATTTTGTGACTATTATAAGTTAAAAAGATAAAATGAAATAGTCCTTATCCTTT
The DNA here is from genome assembly GCF_048593235.1 of Sminthopsis crassicaudata. Lineage (NCBI taxonomy): Eukaryota > Metazoa > Chordata > Mammalia > Dasyuromorphia > Dasyuridae > Sminthopsis > Sminthopsis crassicaudata. Next base: position 542,456,631 of record NC_133618.1, read on the forward strand.
ATTTGGGGAGATAACACTTATATGAAAAGGAATTTATGAAAGAAATTTCCCCCCATGAGTCACTTTTCCCTGAAAAGCTGCTTAGTTCCTGAAACATTCTGGATGTGGCCCCAAAAAATAGCCCATTTTGCCCTTTTCTGTGGCTTAAGAGTAAGAACATAGTTCTTTTTAGGTCTTTTTTGTAATCTCCACTGCAGTTAGGGTCAGAGTAAGTACAAAGATCGATTGCTGATAATGAACTTGCTGACATCAACAAGGTCTGGGGCCAGTCGAAGGTGATCAAACAATGTCCTCATCCTGAGTGACCCCAACAGGACTTTCACTCAAGGCCAACCTCGGTAACCCACTTGGAGCTCAATTGCAGGGAACTTCTGGGGATTTCTTTAAGCTACTGACTCTGCTCACCCTGAGACTGGTTTACTTAGCCAGTGTCCCCTTGGGATACTTAGTTGGGCACTAGTATAATTTTAAAGTAGGAGAAGTTTCTCCTAGCATGTGGTCTTCAGGTTCTTTACCTGCTCTTTCTCTCCCTATTCCTACTATCACTCCAACCTTCTCTCTTTTTTAGCTCTTAGAATAATGCTTTGGAACTCATTCCCTTAAAATTCCAGATTCCAGGGAAAGATCAGAAGCTTGCTGATTCTAAATTGTTGATGGATATATTTAGATTTTTACGAGGATAAAAGCCCTCAGAATTCTAGCTCCCTTTGAGGCACAGCTCAAGTGTTATCTCTAACCCTTCATCTTTATCCCTAGGCTCCTTATCCTTTCCTTCTTAGCCTCTTAAAACTTTCTCCCCGGTTAATTCTCATTTATTTTGTATTTACTTCTCTAAGTAGTGTTGATTGCCTCTCTTAATATTTAAACTTCTTTAGGATTACTTTTGTTTTTGTAGTCTAAGAACCTAGTTTAGTACCTTGCCCAGACCAGGTACCTAATCTTATTGAATTAAATTGAATTTTAACTCATTAAGCTTTCAGGATTAAAGTTCCTAAACAAAAGTTGAAGAATCTGGAATGCAAATAACTACGATTTTGTCAAGAGCAGGGACCTCTATTCTATCTCCATATTCACAAGGCTTAGACTATTAGGTTCTCTTACAATCCAAGCCCAGTCTCCTACTTGGGATAACAAAGTTTCTTTACAGAGGGCTTCTGAAACAGGCATATATAAACTTATTTTAAAAAGCATCACCATGTTTCAATATGATTTGTTTCCTTGATAATCTTATGTATTTCACTTTAGGCATTTAAAAATCTTCTGAGAAATCTATCATTTTCATCACAATGCCAAAGGGACCCCCCTACTGAAAAAGAACGTTGTTAATTTAGTGGAATCCTCATGGTGAGAATCCTAATGCATTCTTAGCAAAGTCAGAAAACCAAACACCAGGCAGTAAAAAAAGTTTTATTAAAGAGAGATGCCCACAAAATGAAAGATGGACACAGGGAAGTCTGCTGTGGTCTTTGTTGGACTTAGATTTCCCATCTCCTCAAGGCTCCAGAGGAACTGGGACATCTTTTATCCCACCAGTAGAGTCTCATGGGAGTTTTTGTAGGGTTCTTATCTGGTTCTAGCAGAACCAGGCATAGGGGAAGGGAGGAGCTTGGACCTGGAGACTGGGTGCTGATTTGCAAATGTGGGTGAGAAGATTCCTGATGAATTGGAGGTCAGCTGTTATGAAAACTCCGTGACTCAGTGGTTTTGAGCTTTCTTGCAAAGTGGGAAGGTTACTAGATATTCCTCAGCAACTTCTTGCTCTTGGTCTTATTCATGGACTTTCCCATTGGGCAGCCTTTATTTTAGATAATAGGCTAAACTAAAAGCCTTAGGAATTAGCTAATTAAGTCTGTTTTCACCTCTGAGCAATTTGTGTGTATGTGTGTGTGAGTATGTGTGACTCCAATATGTCCTCCACCTCTAAATCTGGTGCTCTTGTCATCAAAACATACTATTTTACTTCAAGACACATACTATACCAACCAGGAACTTTACAATATAATTTTGATTTTGTTTTAATGAAATTCAATTCAAATATTTGTCAATCACCTCCTTTGTGAAGAGCATTGTGCCAGGCACAGAGAAAGATTCAAAATTTAAATTGATGTTTTTTATCCCGTTTCCATGGAGTTTCTGTATGAATATGACAACATGAATACTACTTTATAAAATATAGTAATAATATAGTTCAGTGACCTCCATACAAATCTTTTCTTAATATTACAAGTCTTTTTAAAAATAGCCGTTGTTGTTCCTACCATCTTCTAATCACATAATTAATACTGAAGACAATTTTTTCAATGAACAGGTCCATCTCTTTAATGACTCCTTACCAGGCATTTCAATCATTAATAAATACTCCACAGAGTATTACTTGACCTAGGTATCTATGGGAACTAACCACTTCTTTGAAGTAGGGCAACCCTTGAAGGGGATGAGTTCACTTCAGACCAGTTGAATGTCATTATAATTAAACTCAACATTAGGACTGGTCTTTAAACTGTCCTCTTTATTATTTTTAACCCTGTGCCCTACTCCCAGTCTGCCTGGGGACATGGGCAGTTAGTAACTGATTTTAATAAAGCTATTAGCTACTGAAGCCTCAGTCCTATCCCTTTATTCCCCAGTTAGGCTTTCTGAATAACAATTTTGAACTAAGATTCATTAGAAGACATTTGTGTGAACCACATTAATTCTGTATCTGATCCAAGTTACATACTTTGCCACATCTTCAAATAGCAGTTTACTTTTTCTATGTGGGAAAATCTTCCCAGAGGATGACTTGGTTTATTCAAGTCCTGTCCCGCCAAACATAGCAGTTGTGAAACTTAGTAAAGAAAATATAACTGCAATATTTTAATTTGTTTAATTTGAAAACAAACTGGAAAATGAAACTTAGAATGGATACTTTGGTTCTTTTTCATGTTTCCTCCAAGTTAAAAATGGCTTAAATCTCTTTAATAAATCTGCCTTCCCTATGTTATCTACAAATTTATCCTGTATGTAACTTGTTTGTATAAAGTTGTTTATATGGTGTCTTCTCTACTAGATTGTAAATTCCTTGAGAACAGGGGCTGCCTTCTGCTTCTTTTTTGTATCCCTTGTATCTTTTTGTATCCCTTTGTATCCCTTAGTACAACATCTGGCACATATGTGGCTAATGTTTACTAATTGACTGTGTGACTGAGATCTGCATTAGAGTACACATTCAAGCTTTGGGGCAATTTTCTTTGTGTTCTGGGCCTTTTGGGGGGGATGGTAGTGGTGTTTCACTACTATAATCACTCTGCTTCTGGCCCTAGTCCTTTTCCTCTTTTTCTCTGAACATACCAGACAAAAGATCTCATCCTGGCATCTCTGAACTTTTGGGGGGAAAATTGATAACTGAATTTCAATCTAATTGGATTCCTTTTTCATTCTATGTATCTTATTTTTACAAACATTGCTCTGTGAAAAGATCTATAGGGTTCATCACATTGTCAAAAGAGGCCATGATACAAAAAAGTTAAAATGCTGGCATAAGCGAGTTTTTACTTGTTTATTTCTAATATTGTGCCACTTTGATGAAACTAATACATATAGTAAATTCTTTAGGTATGTGTAATTGAAACGGTGACTGTGATCAACAGGAAAATCTTCAAGGAGAATTTTCAGAGGCTGCTATTCAGAGTTTCCCTTCAGCTATCCTGCAAAGGGATGTTTAAGCCTTTGGTTTTGTAAATACTATGTATGGTCTTTCTTGGTACAGCAAAGACAAGGAAACAGGGAGAAATCTTCTTGACCATGTCACAGACACAAAGGATTGATTGTAAAGAATCCCTGAATTTTTCTAGCCATAAGGTTTGGGAACTGGGCAAGCTTTTCCCAAAGTGCCCTCCCTAGACTGGAGAGGCTAGGATGAGGCACTTAACAATTTTATTAATTCTCTAGCTAACCTAACTAGTTTCAGTACTTAGAATATTATTAGAGGATTGTTGATAATTAATAGTAGCTCTTGAGTCAGGAAAGACACGTTCTAGTAGATGTGTTTCTAAATAGACAAAGAGGCACTGTTAAAACTGGTTAGGTTAATGAAATGAGTTGTAAAACTCATTAAAATTACAAGATTTTGCCTTTCAAAACTTGATTTTTTTCTATACTATTTTTCATGTTAAAATTGACTCCTTTTCCCGCCTTTGAGATTTTTATAGTAAAGCAATTGAGTGATGTAGTGGATAGTGCCCCAGGACCTAGAGTCAGGGGGATATGAATGCAAATTGTTCCAGAAACTTATTACCTGAGTTACCCAGGTTACCTGTGTTTGCCTCAGTTTTCCTCATCTGTAAAATAAGTTGTTGAAGGAAATGGCGAATCACTCCATTATCTTTGCCAAGAAACCTACAAATGGGGTCATGAAGAGTTGGGCATGACTAAAACTGATGGGGTAAGGGGTTGCAGAAACACTGAACCCAAAAAATATATTGGGGTTCCAGGATTCTCTCCATATAGGCCACTAAACATTGGGATTTTGGGTTTGGATCACAAAAATATATTGGGGTTTGGGGTTGGTGATCAAGATATCTCAAAAGAATGTGTAAGTTTAAACCATCTCTAAATCAAGTGGCAAAGATTTTATGTCACTGATAGCAGGCTAACCCTAAAAGGACATAGTATCCTAAAAGAAGTTAGGAAAAAAGTTGGGTACCAGTGAATTCTTTTTTGGGAGAAAAATAACCTGGGGGGAGGAGTTGACATCATAAGTTGGCTTTTTGATTGGATATGGCAACTGTGTGGGATCATGGTAATTTTGTCAAAACAAGGAATTTAACAGTGCACTAAAGATTCACTTAATGAGACAATTCTGTCAATGCTCCTCCCTGCTTGCCTCAGGAGTGACCTGGACAGTAATTCAGGCCCTTTCTTGTTAATGCTCCTCCCTGTGACCTACCCTGCTATCAAGGACCAAGGGCCCAATCAAAACAACTCAGCAATAACATTTTCATAGGATAGCATAAAGAGCACTGGATTTAGAGTCAAGGGATCTGGATTCCAACCCCAGCTTTCCTCATTATCAGAATGATATTGGGCCTAAATTCCCTCATTTGTAAAATGAAAAGGTAGGATTAGATGTTCTTCAAAGTTCCTTTTAATCTCTAATTACTATTATGCCATTTCATTTTCCCTCTATCAAAACCTTCCTATCTAGTAGATACATTTTCACCTGAGTGTGAGGAAATCATGGGTCCTTTTCCCAGAGTTATTTGTTAATTAAGCCTGACATCTGTAGACTGAAAGCTACAATCTGGGAGATATTTCTGATTATTTCAAAAACTGGTGTTACTGAATGTGGTGAAGAGAACACTAATTCGAGAATCGGAGGATCTGGATTCAAATCCTCTCTCTGACCTTACTTGGATGATCCTAGACAAAGCAATTCACTTATGTGGGCCTGAATTTTCTTCTATGTAAAATGAGGAGATTGACTTAGATGGCCTTAGGTCTCTATTAGCTTTAGGTCCTACGACTATAAACTGAGGGGACACAAGAGTTGGACAGTTCCACTTAGGTTTTGTCACTCACATAGCATTAGAGTTTCAGTCACCTCCTGGGTCTTTTCCCACCTCCCACTGTTCTCATAAGAATAACAAGTAAATGTTTCTTCTGCTTGCTACTCATTGATGCAGCAATATAAGTTTAGCTATATATAGTAAGAGCTAATAATAGCTAACCTTCCCATAACCCTTTAAGGTTTGCAAAATGTTTTACACACATTTATTATCTCATTTGATCCTCACAATAGTCCTGTCAGGTAGATATTATTATTCTCATTTTACTTGCCTAGAAGAAGACAGATAGTATAAGCTGAAGGATTTCAACTCAAGATTTTCTAAAAACCTAATATTGTCATTAAAGCCAAATGGGAATATTTCTTAAAACAAATAATATTTGTGTCAAGGAAATATATGGATAGAAGTGAGGTTTAAAAAGTTGCTGGGTAATTTAGCGTTTTTATTAATAAGGCTAGCCTGCTTATTAATAAAAAGAGGTCAATTGAACTCTCAGATGCCAAAGACTCCTCATGGTGATAGGCTCACAGTTTATATGCCTTTGGAAGAGCAGCTGTTCCTGAGAGTGGCAATCAATTCTGATTGATTAACAATGAGAGAATTAATATTATAATGGAATGTGGACTATATTGCAAAGAGATCTCAGAGAACCTGACTTGGATCTCCCAAGTCTGGGGCAAAGACTTACCAATTTCCATATCAACTGTCTACAAAAGGGAGAATCAGCATTTTCCCAGACCTGAAACCTACCTTCCACCATGTGAGAGCTTTCTCACTGCATCCTAAATAATCATGATTATCAATCAATAGGATTAGAATCCTAACTCTGCTACTTTCTACCATGTCTGACCTCAAGCAAGGTATTTTACCTTCTGAGTCATCTTCTTCTATCCAAATGAGAAATAGGAATAGGATCAGATGGGGGTTCAGCCTCAGAAAAAATGAGATCTATTAAAGTCCTTAAAAAGGCCAAGGTCCCCATTGCATCTGGAGCCATCTCTAGTCCTCCTGATCTGGCCACTGGACCCAGATGACTCTGGAGGGGAAAGTGAGGCAGGTGACCTTGCCCAGCCCTCCCTCATTTAAATCTAATTCATTTTAATGTCTTGGCATCCCTTGCCTGATATCATGGTCCTCTTTGAGAACAAAATAGGACAAGAACAAGCCACAATAAAGATCAGATGACTGTTTTCTTTATCAGGCCTAAGTCCAGTGATATTAGGAATAATGCCTACATAAATAGTTTAAACTAGACTTTGCTAGGCAAGGGAGAAAGAGTGAAGAACTAAATGCAATAGGGGGAGTTTTGTCATAGAATTTACCTTATATGTTCGAAGCCTAGGAAACAACTGTCAGTTTTGTCTTATTTTATTTTACATTTCTTTTTAAAAATATTTTTATTTTCTTGGGTACATGTAAAATAATTTTTTTACTTTTTTTTTTTAAATTTTGAGTTCCAGATTCTCCTCCTTCTTCCCTATATGCCCTCAATTGAGAAGGCCCATGTGAAGAACAACTGTTTTAAAGGAATTCGGTATTTAAGGCAGTAACCAAAGAAAGGATTGGAGAGGGAGTGGAAAAGAGGAATGGGAAATGACCTTGAAGTTAAATGAACTGACCCTATCTTTTCCTCCTCCCTTAGAGATTTCTTACCAGCTAACCATCCATAATGCTCAAGCAGATAAAAGTATCTTTTAGACCAGGTTTAACCTGGGGAGAGGTCTAATTTGGGAAAAACTTTGACTTTCCATACTGTCCTCTGAGGCCTCCTCAAAACTTTCTCCCACTCCTCTCCTCTGAACCTTTGGGATTATGTTGTCAGGAAGGAGGCCACTAGAGTCAACAAGATTTTCCCATTAATAATTCAAGGTCAAGCCACTGGTTTACTGTTTTATTTTGCTCTGGGCTGATTGCATATTCCCAGTTGAAAAACTGGATAGAAAGATTAGGGTAGAGGGATTGAGCATAAGAGCTGAATTGCTCTTCTCTTTTCTCTTTACCTGCCAGAGGAGAGTCAGCATCTTGGGATCAGAAGCCTCCAACCAAGGACTTGAGTTTGTCTTGAAGGTTACTGAAGCCAGACTTAGGAATTTGTTTATGAGACTCTCCAGGGTCTGCAGGGATGGAATGGGGATGATCCTGAATTTGAAAGAGGGGATGGGAAGGAGGAAAAACTAGGTTTGGTGTACTGGAAGAAATGATCCATGACAGTAGGGTGTCTGGGAAGTGCAGATCTGAAGAGAGTTCCAGACCTGGATCAGGAAAGCCTGACTTCATATCTGACCTCAGATACTTACTAGCTGTGTGACCCCGGGGAAGTCACTTAACCCTGTTTGCCTCAGTTTCCACATCTGTAAAATGAGCTGGAGAAGGAAATGGCAAAACATTTCAATATCTTTGCCAAGAAAATCCCAAATGGAGTCATGAAGAGTAGAACAACAACCACAAACTGGGTGGAAGATTCTCCCTGCCCAAGCTCCCTCTGGCTTTCCCCAGGGAGATATGGAGTCTTTTAGTATGGGACTGTGAGATTAGTCAAGCCCAGCAACGTGCTCCTAAGGGAAGCGCTGGCCTGGGAGGGAGGAAGCTTTTTAGGATTCTGAAGACACATGCCAGGTCAGGCTCTCGGGCTCCATTCAGACTCAGCCACTCTCTTTAGTATGCATCCTCCTCCCTTTCTTAAGTTATTCATTTTCAGCTGTCTGGGATATGGAATGTAGTCTGGTTCTCCCCCCCCCCCCTTCTCTGCTTTGTTTCAGAATCCAGAAAGAACTGCTCTTCCTAGGGGGCAGAGATCGCCCCTTCTCCTTTGCTTTTTTGCTTAGTTATTACCAGAATCTTGTTTCTAAGTTTGCTCTTGGGGGATGAAGTGGAAAGGCAATCACTGGTGTCAGGACTCCGCTGGAGCTTTACCCATAAACTCCCCTACCACTCGAATAAGGGGAGGCAGGGGCCCACTTCTGTTGTGCTCTGGAAGAGGGATTCTGTTTGGGCCCGTGTCTTTGGCAACCATTACTTCAGCTCTCTGGCTTGTGTGGTTCCGGTGAATGCTCATATTCTCCCAGATAACAGAGATTATTCTTGGTGGGGGAAGGAAGCCTACTTGGCTGGCTGCCCCCCAAGAACATTAGTTGATCCCATTGGATCATTTGGGTCCTTTGAGGTTTTCTGAGGAGGATCCATACATGAAATTCCTTTATAATGATGTGGATAGAGGACAGGACTGAGGCCTTCTAGGTAGGCGTTCCCTGTTAAAACAAGCCTACAGGTATTTATTGAGCATCCCCACAGCTTTGGGTGACATAAAAAGAAAAGTAGAAGAACCTGTTCCTTACTTCCCAGGAGCCTGGGACTTAGTTAAGAAAATAAGATTTGCATAGATATATCTGCTAGAAAACAATTTAATTAAAATCAAAGAGATTATTAATACTATAGAAATTCAGTGTAAGAGCAAGCTAAGAAATAGCAGAGTATTGGGGATAAGGGAAGGAAAAGTTTCACAGAAAAATTTGGACCTAAGTAGGGGATTGAAGGAATGGGTGGGTGAAAATAGATGGGGAGGAAGGCAAGAATATCCTAAAAAGGAAAAATGAGGAGGCAAATGTGTGTAATGCAGGGAAAGGAAGGTCAAGTTTTCACATAGTTATTTGTTTATTGTAGTTAAATTTGGGCCAAAGAGAGACATCATTTTGCCTGGGTGTATAATAAAATCCATCTCCTGATATGTTGCATTGTAATAGAGATCTACTGCAGTTAATATCCAATCAAATTCTCGGCATTGTGGAACATCACCATATTAGCATCATCTGCTGTAGAATCTAAAATTAAGGTCCTTAAAAGCCATCTAGTCCAACAGGCTCATTTTATAGTTGAGGAAACTGAGATATAGAAAGGGGAAGTAGGTGGCTGATATCACACAATTGAGCTAGGATTTAAACTCATGTTGTCTGCCTTCAAGTTCCAAGCCTTTTTCTGTTGAAGCTGTATGGGGTATGTCTTTTTTTTTTTTTTTTTTTTTTTTTTAATCTATGAGATTCTTTTTGATTCCTTGTCAAGATGGGGTGAATGAATTAATTTATATGATAAGATGTAATGAAAAGATGATTATATTTAGAATCAAATTGTTCTGTTCTGGTTATAGTCACCACTAACTAGCTGTGTAACTTTGAACTTCGCCTCTCTTAAACTTAGTTTATTCATAAAATGAAGGAATGGGACTGGACTAGAATTCAGAACTAGAAGGGACTTTAGTAAAGGACTAACTGGTCTAGGGTTCTTGATTTGAACACTATAGATTTGTTTTTAAAAATTTGATAAATATATGTCAATAGAATTGGTTTCTTTCATAATCCTATTTATTTCAAAAAATAATATTCTCAGAAGAGGCCCATAGGCTTTACCAGACTGCCAAAAAGGAGCTAATACAAACACTATTCAAGCCTGATTCCAATCCAGCCTTTTATTAAGGAGGAAATGGAAGCCCCTCCAAAGATAATTCAGTTGCCCTAGAGTGATTTTGTAACTTGTAAGGTCTCTCACGTTTCTAAATTTCTATGTTTTTGTTGAATGATGTCACATACAAGAGCTGGTTTTCCTGTTCACTTCTTTCCCCACCTTGAGATAATGACACTGACTCATGATTCTATTTGTATATGAAGTTTTTTCAGCATTATGTTTCTAAGATGTTAGGGAAACTCTCTCCATCTCAACTAAAGGCATAACTGTAGACAAATGTGGATAACCTGATTCCTTCATTTGCATAAGGGTGTGGAAAAAATATATCCCATCCTAATTCTGAGTTGGATAATGCATTCTCTTTCCTCCTACCTTAGCTTCCTTTAAAAATAATCTTTAACAAGAAAACCCCATATGAGATCATAAAGAGTAAGACATGACTAAGCAACTGAATAATAGCAACAATCTCTCCTGGCTCACAGTACTCTGTATACAGTTAAGTGCTTAGCATGCTATAACCATAGAAATATAGGATTTGACCTAGAAGGAATCTTTGAGGTGATCTAAACCAACCTTCCCTTATTTTATAGATGAGGAAATTGAAGGTCAGAGAGGGAATGATTTACTCCCCTCCCCCAGTCACAGCACCAGGATTTCAGGTCCTCTCACTCCAAATCCAGCCTTTTTTTCCATAGTACTTTGCCCATGAAATTTGTTAATTGAATATTACTTTATATATTCACTTAGCGCTTTTCAATCTTTTTGTTTTTGTTTTCTTAAGACTGTTCTTGCTACTAGAATTTCCTCCCTAATTTAAGCACTTACCAAAACCTTTCCCATGAAGCTTTGTTCAACTATCCCAGTTGGAAAGTGACCTCTCCCCCCTCTGAACTCCCAGGACATTTGTTTCCATTACTCTTTTGTCTCATAAGATATACACACCCATGAAAAAATAATTATACTAAGTGCTCCCTCTCATCTCCCTAGCCAGATCTTAAATCCTTTAGAGTAGATACCAAGTGGGAGATGGAGTAGAGGAATATAATCCTTTTGCATCATATTCCAATGGATCTGAAGTCTCCAAGGTGGCTATTTTCCTTTCAAAGAATAAGTGATTAAATGTTTGTTGATTTGCTCTAGAGTTATATTCAACTATCCTCTATTCTATAATTCTATATTATATTATATATTATAATTAATTCTATAATTCTAAGTGAAAACACAGGTTTTTTCCCTACTATCCAGATAATTCAGTTAAAAGTATACTTGGGGATTTTACTGTGTAATTTGAGCATATAGACCAGACTTCCATTTTCCAGTTTTTGAAGCTCACATGCTACTGCTACTTATAGGACTAGCAAAGGGACAGCAGTCAAATCCAAAAAAAAAAAAACTTAATAGTCAATATCCTAACTTTGAAGAACAGCTGCTCATTATGACCAGATAAAGGTGAGAAACCTCTGGAATATAGGTAGGCTGAAAAATATTCATGATAGCTGGAGAATTTAAAGAGCACAGAAATTGTCATTGGGGTCCAAACTAATTGTTAAAGAACTTTTTTCCCTGAGGTCAAGTATCTTTAGCCCAGAATGAGAACAAAGTGATGGCTTCTTGTTGAGAAGATAATTCTTAGAAAAGGGAGAAAAATTCTAACAACAACAACAAAAAAGAGGACTATTTGCTGATGATTCTATCTGACTTTTAAGCTCCATTTTGGGCGTGTCTTATTTGACTAAAGGCTGTGATATTGCAAGACAAGAACTGGGACATTGAAGCTGTAGGATCATATCTATGAATTGTAACAAAATGCAACTGCTCTGGAGCAATATTTATTCACCTATGTTCTATAGTAACTATTAAAGTTCCTTTTTTTAGATTTGTATGATTATTAAGCAGAATTGCAATGAGTTTTATAGTTGTGGTTGTCCTTGAATAATTAAATAAATGGCTTATTAATAAACTATACCAACTGAATTAGTCAGATTTTTAAAAATGCATCATTGTATCCCAAACTAAGGTATATTAATGCCTTTCCTTGTCTGCATCCTTTTATGTAAAATTTTCAGGTATAGATTATCCTGATAGACTTTTTTTTTTTTTTTCTTTTTAAGCCACATGATAGAATAATTGCATAGTAAAAACAAAGCTAACTTAAAGTCCGGTAAGCTAGGTTTTAACCCAAGCTTTGATACTTATTGCCTATATTATCTTAGCCAAATCACTCTAACTCCTTGGATGACCACTTCTGAGACAATGCGTCCTGATTAATGAGCATTCATTTTGAGCTATCCCATCACTCCCAGGCCAACTCCATGCCATGCTGCCATCTCCATGTACAAGATCTTCCCTCCTCAGCTTTCTAATACTAGTTCTGAGAACAGTAATCAAATCAACACTATTGTTCCTGGGGGAAAAAAATGACATTCAATTACCCTCTGACTCTAATCCTCATTCCCTCTGATTTATTTCCTTTCTGTCTACTACTCCCTTATATATGTTGTCTTCTTAAATTAGAATGCAAATTTCTTGAGAGCAGTGACTGTTTTGTTTTGTTTTGAGTTTTTTGTGTATATTTCTATCACCAATCCTAGCTTAGTGGCTGGTACATAGTGGGAGTTTAATAGATACTTTTTAAAAATTCATTTATCTTGTTTCCTTATTTGTAAAATTAAAGGATTGTATTACATGGAATTTAGTTAATTTTTTTTTACACTCTAAATCTATGGTGCTTTGATGCTGGTTATTCATGTTCTAATTTTTCCCTTTCCTTCACTTTGATCTATACAAATGATGAAACAGTAGACAATGAAGGAGATTTTAAAAATTATTTTTAAAGCCTTTAAGCTTTTTACTGGCCTGGTCCACATTGTTGGAGAGAATATCTTCATCAACGAAATCAAAGTCATGGAAGTATTAGAGTAGAATTTGTATTTACTTTTTTTGAGATTTATGAGGAACTTTTGCTTTTCTAATGTTCTCCACGTGAGTAAGTCAAAACTTTATGCATTGTCTTACATCCATGATGACTTTCAGAACTCTCTGTGCATGTTCTTTTCATTCTGAGTCAATCTTGTAAGAAAGTAAAAGAAAAGAGGAGCTACAGATAGAGATTGTTTTTGTTTGGGGGAGATGGGCGAAGTAGAAAAGAGTAGAAATTATTTTAGTTCTTTCTCTGGATTTCTATTAGTATATCTTAATTGTACACTGGCTGCTGATGAATGCACATGGGTGACAAAAGCTCAAGATAACCCTTGGAGAGATATGGAAAGAAAATGAGAAAGAAGCATTAGATTTAGTCTAACTACATCCCATCCTAATTCTGAGTTGGATAATGCATTCTCTTTCCTCCTACCTTAGCTTCCTTTAAAAATAATCATATTAGATTTCTGGAACTGTATCTTAGAACAACAGATCAATTGGTTTCATAATGTGTTTCTAGAAGCAAGAAAAATGACAATTTTTGGAGTTATTTAAATTGTTGTTAAATACATATTCAATTCTAAAAAGATAACATACATGAATATCTGAACTTATAAAATAGAGGCTGATAATTCCCATATGAAAAAGCTTTGCTTTTATAAAAGAATTCCCAGTGGGGTTCATTTAGAGAGCTCTCTTCTAACCTTTCCAATCAAATGAATTTTACAATTTGTTCAATTCATGAATGCAATTTTTGACAGGTTTTCAGGAACTTTTTTTTGCTGAAATAGGAATATAGCTGTATCATTATTATTTCATGATTCATTTTTCAAGCAAAAAACTCCTTGAATATGTACTTTTTCATTTTATGGGGCAACTGTTTTGATCGTTGTTGAAAATAAACCCCAAATTAGGAGGCATCTAAAGAATTGATTTTATGCCAATTTGAAGGGGGGGGACCTTTCCCTATTAAACAATGCACAGACTTTCTTTGCCATTGAAAATACTGGTGAAAACTCAAAATGAGAAGCATTCAAGCACATAATGTTCTCCGCTATAATGAAATCAGCCAGTCACTCCTTCCTCTGGAAGGAAAAAAAAAAAAAAGCTGAAGTGGGGGAGGAGAGTTAATGAGCTCAATAATATGCATGCTAAAAAGAAAAATTAACTGGTCCCACTTCACTTGTTTTCTGATGTTTTTTGGCTCTCGTCTGCCTTTCAGAGTCTGAATCCAGTGTTCCTCCTTCCCTCCCCCCCTCCCTTTCCTGCTAGCCTTTCAATTAGTTGTAATTGTGCGTTATAAGCTTGTACATTGCATATGCACATCCTTTCATGTAGAGATATTGCTTACTGCCAACAATTATTGTCTGCCTGTTTGAGTGTGGCTAGAGTTATATTGAATTCAGAGAAGCCCACTGACTACCAAGAGTGTGCCTCCCTCTATGTCAAAGTGTTGATTGGGACTGGTTAATTAGAGAGTGGTTTGCAGGTCAAGAAGAGAGAGTAATGATTTGTGAATTGTATAGTGTAGCATCAAAAGGAAGATTATATCGTACAAACTCTGATTATCACTGGAAGAATTTAAAGAAGGGAAATGTCTTTGGCTTGGGTGGGCTAGAATATGGGCAGCATAGAACAAGTGGGATTTGGACTTGGGTCTCATTGAAACAAAGGTCTATTTTTTAAACAATCTCCTTCCAATGATGATGTCTGGCTATGGATCATAGAGTGACAAAGTCTACAAAGAATTTAAATTGAAGGTCATCCAAAGGGCAATTAAAATGCATATAATGGATAGGAGTAGGCAGCCACACATAACCAACCAAGAAATGTGAAGATGTACTCTAAAGGGTATTATCAGAAACATCAATAATCAGAAAAAATGGTTTATCATGTCATAGGAATGACAGATAAGGCACAGCTTGCATATTTATTTGATATGCATTGCAGTATCATAAGATGAAAGAAAGCCTCTAAGATGTTGGATCAGTTCCCTTCAGAGGATGGGAGGACGTTGGCAAGAATCCCACAAGATGAGGGCACATGTAAATCAAACAAGTTTGTCCAAATAAGCTCTATACAGGATAGATAGGAAATAATAAACATAGAGAAGGCACTAGGATTAAGAGAGATTGCGAAAGGCTGTAGAAGATGAGATTTTAGTTGGAGGTATGGAAAGCCAGGAGGCAGAGAAGGGAGAGTATTTTCAGGCATGGCAGACAGAGAAATGCTCAGAGAAAGAGAATTGGACTATCTTGTTCAAGGAAGGCCTATGTCCCTGGATCAAAGAGTACATGGTCAGTTTGACCCAAAGTTCAGTGCTTTTTCCAGTGCATCTTGCTTTGCCCCCCAAAAAAATTACTTTCCAGCCTAAATATCTATTGTGCCTAGGATCTAATACTAGTACTATTTTGTGTATCCTCTTCTGGTACTTTCTAGTTGGACAGCTCCTGTGGCAAAAGAAACCCAGCCCTGGAATGGAAAGATGCTATATAGTTCTCTTAAAGACTGTCAAAAACTGAACAACAGCTTCTTCTGTGGGTGATGTTTGAATGGGAGCCTTATGGGAGAGAGCAAAGTAGAGTAAAACAATCAGATCTGCTATGGAGAGCACCGTATGGGGCTTGAAGGAGCAGAAGCTAATTTTAAAGTGGCAATGTTAGGAGGAGGTAGCAAGTATTTAGCTCTTTAATGAGGTTCTCTAGAGGAATAACCTTTTTAAAATTTTACTAAAATTGTGGGGGGTTTTGAGATTATAGTGATTTTCTCATATATCTCCTCCTTTCTTCCTCCCAAAGTCAGCCAATCAGTCAACAAGCATTTATTTAGCATTTACATTGTGTCAGGCACCTTGTTAAACACTGGAAATACAGGGAAAGGCAAAAAATAGGTCCTACCTTCAAGGAGCTCACATTCCAATGAGGAAGACAATTTGCAAACAACAGTGTACATATATTATATACATAAAGAGGGTAGATAGAAGGTAGGTAATCTCACAGGGAAGACATGGGTGTTAAGTGGGATTGGGAAAGACTTGGTTCAGAAGGAGGACAGATTAGATACAGTGGGAAGGGGATGAGAGAAAGTGAGGAGTCTAGGATGGCAGAGATTGTGAGTATGTGAATCTGGGAAAGTGGTAGATCTTTTCACAATAATAAGTTTAAATGAGGGGAAGTTGGGGGGGGGGAATCAGTTTCATTTGGACACATTGAATTTATGATATTCAGTTCAAAATGATCAAGCAGACATGAGACTGGAGATCAAGAAAGATATTAGGTGGGATAAGTAGATTTGGGAATCATAAGAAAAGAGATCATTGAATCTATGGGAGCTAATGAGCTAATGAGCTAAATAAATCGGTATAAAGGAGAAGAGGACTCAGGATGGACCTTTGAGAGGCACCCATAGTCAGTGGTCAAAAATAAGATGAAGATCCAGGAAAGGAGACTGAGAAGGAGCTTTCAGACAAATTGAACTAGAACCAAGAGGAAGCAATGTCAAGAAAATGGAAAGAGAAGAGTTTCAAGGAGAGGAAGGTGATTAACAAAGCAGAACCTGGCAACCCATGCAACAATTCAGTTTTATAGTTTCTTTCAACTGCTTTCCTGTACAAAGCTGAGCAAATCATTAACTTTTCTAAGCCACAGTTTCCCTATTTATAAAATAATTTCTAAGCTCTATTCTATTTCCTATTTGATCCTATCAAAATTCTATCAGTTGATAAAGGATTTTTTAATTTATGCTTTTATGAATTAGTGAAAACTTGGTTGAATTATAATCTTAAATTTTAG